>NC_056430.1:51759651-51762151 GCF_018296145.1 Oncorhynchus tshawytscha
AAGAGACATCAAAGAGAGAGAAAGATATGGAGAACCAGAAAAGAGCTGAGAAAGAGAGAGAAACATGTCATTACGTCGACACATTATTACGTCATTGCCTCACATAACACATACGTTTGACACACACACACGTCACACATTACGTCACGTCATTATTACGTCACGTCACGTCACGTCATTACGTCATTACGTCATACGTTTTTTTCACACATACACGTCACACGTCACATACACACATACATTATTGTTTACTATTATTAACATTATTAATACATAACACATATTGTCACAATAATATTACGTCATACATTACGTCATCAATACGTCATTACGTCATTATTAATATTACGTCGACGACACGTCGCGTCACATTGTCGTCACATACGCTTTATTTTCGCATTATTGCTCACATATTCCACAAACATATTGCATATACATATTGCTCATATTATTATTGTCACATATACATCAAAAACCATATACATATACATATGTTACATGTTATGTATATTAAGTTATATGTTTCATATATACATATATATTAAACCATGTACGGTACATAAGACATATACATACATATATGCTATCATATATATGCCATATATACGTGTTTCATATATACTGTTATATATACGTTATATATTGTTTACATCACAGAGAAAATACATATATATATCGACATACATACATGATCATATTATTGTCATTAAGCCATATTATTGCCTGATATTGCCATATTGCCTATTATTGCCACATACGTCATTATTGTCACGTCACGTCACATTAACATCATTAATATATTAACGACACATACGCTTACATACATACGTTTATTAAGCCATATTGCCATATTGCCATATTCATACGCTTCATATGTTGCGATGATATCATTGTCATTGCCGACATATTGTCATTATTAACGCACATTATTGCCGACACACCATTATTGCCACGTCACTCATTACGTCACACATGTCGTCACACACATATATACATATTGCCATACATACTCATATACATACATACGCTCATATACATACACCGCGTTATTGCCGTTATTGTTACATATTGTCACACATATCGCTGCTGTTTGCTCATATTGCCGCACCACACATACATATTGCTTTATTAACATACATATTTAACATATATATCCACACATGTTGATATACAAAGATGACGCTGATATTGTTGACATACGTTTATTGCCATATTGCTGATATTGTTATTGCTCATATTACCATAACCATATTGATCAAAAACATACATATTGTTACATGTTATATATATAGCTACTATATATGCTATATATATAGCTTGCTTTACATGTTACATATACATACATATTATTACATACATATTGCTCATAAGCCATATATGTTACATATATATTAAAAACCATATTAACATATATTATATTACATACATAGTTTATATGCTGTTATATAATATATAACGTTTATGTCGTCGATATTGCTGATGATATATGCCTGATGATATCGAGACACTCATAACCGTTATACTATATGCTTATACATGTTGCACTATATGCAATATAAGATCAAAAAATATAGAATATTGTACTTACGTCCGCTGAAATATTATTGCGCCATATTAAGCCATATTATATGTTACGCTTATATACGTTCATATATATATTAAAACATATATACGCTTATGCTTACATATTAACATACATGATGACATATATACGATGAGATATATATGATATTATATATATTGTTGATATCTATGTCGATACATATAACAAACATACTTGTCGATATTATATACATGATACCATACGCATACGATATATTACATGTGACATATGGTTATTGTTTATTTATACGATACGGCGACATGATATATGTCGACATATGACAACATATACCATATTGTTTCATATTATTACGTCATTGCCGACATATACGTTACAACAACGTCATCATTGGGTCTGCCCGTTTGATACATACACATACCATTGCTATAAGATATGATATTTATTATATAGTTTGAGATGATATATGAAAAGACATCAAAAAGATATATCAAATATATATCAAAACATATTAGTTTGTGAAAGATATACCAAACATATATGTTATTATGAACCGTATATGAACATGAAGTTTTATATATATGTTATATGTTTATAAGTTGATAGACATACATGATAAGAGATATGAGAAAGAGATGATATAGACATATGACATGTTTAAGAAAAGATACAGAGAAAGAGGAGAAAAAGGAGATAGATATTGATGAGAGATATATAAGGAGGATAAGAGAGATGAGTGATGATATATATATACTGATGATAGATGTTATTATGTCATACGGTATAGTTATTATTATTGCTTGATATATATTATCTGCATACATGCTTGACATGATGTTGATGATATTAAACCATATTAAGCACGATGACGCTTTGAGATATGTTTACATATTGCTTTACATATTGTTTCATTAACATATTGCTTATTATACGTTGATA
>NC_056430.1:51772151-51777151 GCF_018296145.1 Oncorhynchus tshawytscha
ATATGTTTATATATATTAAAAACATATATATATATATACATATATATATTATGCTACATATATATTATACATATATATATAAACCATACATGTCCATATATATATATATATATATACTATATATATATATATATATGTCACATATTGTTTACTATATTACGTCGTCATTACGCTCACATATTATTGCTCATACATACCACATACCGTTGACGCTCTGTCAGTTGGCTGTCACACATATCGTCACATACACGTTGCCATACGCTGAGATCGATACATATGATATACATATCTCGAAACATGCTCTCACATGTCATACATAATATTGTCATCATTGTCATTGTTGATGGGTTGTTATATGGCATGTCATTAAGGTCATTGCCACATACATCGCATGCCGCTCATGCTCACATGTTATACACTGCACATGTTTGTTACATCAAAACATGTTGCGCCATACATATACATATATACAAACATATAGTTGCTTGATGTTGCTGCCATATATGTTATTGTTATTGTCATTATATAGTTTCGATATTGTCGATGATACGTTTTTCCATATTATTATTACATTAACGTCACGTCGTCATCATTGTCGTCATTAATATTACGTCAATATTACGTCGTCACATTATTATTGTCACATTACGTCGTCATTGTCACATATATACATATATTAACATACTGTTTACATACATATTAACATATAAGATATTAAAAACATATTATTATTGCCACATATTATTATTAATATTATTATTGTCATACGTCGTCATTACGTCGCTTTTTTTCCTATTAATGTCGTTTCACATATTATTATTCCAAACATATTGCTTCTTCAACATATCACACATTATTGTCATCGCGTCACGCTCACGCTGCCATACATATTACATTATTAACACATAAAGACATAAACATATTGTTAACATATACATATGAACATATGCTTGATATTAAGCACATATTGTTACGTTTTTTACGATATTAAAAGATAATATTATTGCTTTTTAAACATATGCTTTTACATGTTTTTGCCATAACATATTAAGTTACATTGCTTAAAACATATTAACATAATATACTGATAAAATATTATTATTAAGAACATCAAAGATATTGTTATTGGTCGACATAACGACATTGCCATATTGCTCGATATTGCCGCCTATTATTATTGATACGCTCGATACGGTCGCTGATATTGCCGATATTACGTCACATACGTCATACATTACGTCATTACATATTACATACGCTTTCGACACATACATATTGCCGATGCCGTCGTTTCTACGCTGTCATCATTATTGTCGTCGATATTGTCATTCATATATACATTGTCATTCATATTATCATGTCGTCACACATACATATATTGTTTGATATATATATATACATATATTATTATTCCAAACATATTGTCAAAATATTGTCATTATTACATATTATTGTCATCATGTCAATACATATACATATATATGTCAAACATTATGTTCAGAGCAAAGAGGCGCATCGCTTCGCCATTACTCATATTAACAAAATATTATTTGTTATACATCAAAAACATGTTTGTTACAGCCATATGTTTACATGTTACACTTACGCTGCTTGATGAAACAAAACATACATAAACATATATGCTTTACATAAGCACATAACATATTAACATATAAAAACATAAGCAATGAGGAAAAATATAAAGAAAAGATATGTTTTTACATATATACATATACATATTGCTTTTGATATATTGATTGCCATTATTATTGTCAGACCAAAAACATTGTCAAGTCATTGCCGATTACGTCATATTGTCGATATACCTTCTACGTCGTCGTCGATATTATTGCCTACAACACACGTTTCACGACATTGCCACATATACACATACAATGTCATCATCACATTATACATATCACTCGTTTCACATACATATACATATACACATATACATATTATTATATATTATTATTACGTTGACATGTTTACATGCCACATGTCATTGCCATACGTTTCATATACATGTTACATGCTCATATTATTGTCCACATATATTGCTCACATATTGTCGCTACGCCATACACCCAAAACATATCGTCATTACCACATAACATATTGTTTTGATATTGCCATATGGTTATTGTTACACACATATCAAAATATTGTTACATATACCACATGTTTGACATCAAAACATATTAAAAATATTGACTAAAACATATATATACATACATAACCAAGTGTTTGAAACATATACATATTATTATTAAGCTACATGTTATATATGTTACATATTGTCATTGCTCATACATGTTATATATATATGTTACATATATATACATACATATATACATACATATTATTGCTCGTACATATATATATTACGTCACATATATATGTCGCAATATTATATATTACGTTTATATGTACATTGTCATTGACCACATATGTTATATGTCGCTACGTCATATACATAGCTAAGTTTACATACGTATGCTTATATACTATGTTACACGTATATTCACCGCACCATACTATGTGTTATCATTATTGCTTACATATCGCCATTGCCAGTACATATACGTACATTGCCACATGTCGACACGCATTTACATATTGCCATACATGGTTCGCTCACACATACATACCGTCTGTCACCGTCACCGCTTCAGTCATTACATACGCCGCGTCGTCGTCATTATTACGCTCACATATACATACATACGTCATCATATTATCATACATTATTACTACGTTGATATTAACATTACGTCATACGTTGACATGTTGATATACAAGCGCCATATATACAGGCTATTGCTCGTACGTCGACGTTACATACGTCATACGTCATTGCCATGATATTATACATATTAACAAAACATGCCATATTGCGTCGATGTCGATATATTACGTTACAATATACATGCTTTAACATATTATTATTATTGCCATACGTTTTTCACATTATTGCTCACATGTCATTACATGTTACATTGCTTTCATATACACATATATTTGTCATATTACACATATACATCATATTATTTATTATTATTACGCTTTATTTACATATTTATTTACATATCAATTATTCACATACATATTTATTATATATATTTATTATTATTATTATTTATTATTATTATTATTATTATTATTATTAAAATGATTTTTATTTACACATATAATTTGATCTTATTTATTAATTTTATTTATCAAGACATCACATATATATTATTTTATTAAATATTTATTATTATTATTATATACATATACATATATATATATATATATATATATATATATTATTACTCATTGCCATACATATTGCCGACATATTGTCATTATTATTATTAACACATACGCTTTTTATCATTATTATTAATATTATTACCATACATACAATATTACATACATTGCTCATACGCTATAATATTAACATTATTACACATTGTCATATATACTACAACATACTATATTACATAGCACATTATTGTCATTATTATTGCCATTATTACATATTATTGTTATTGTTATATATGATATGAAAAAATATATGCTGATATATTACATGTTACATGTTATGTTACATATGTTTATATACATGTCATATATATATACATATATATGTTTTCATATATACATATATATACTATATAAGCCATATATACATATATTAAACCATATATTAAGCCATATACATGTTTGCGCCACATATGCCATACACGTCACATACGTCATTACGTCGATACGTCATTACGTCACTCATACATTACGCCACATTACGTTTCATACAAATACGTCACGCTCACATCGTCACGTCACGTCACACATGTCATTATTATTACGTCGTCATTACACATTAACATTGTCATATTAACGCTACATGTCACATACATGTTTCACATATTGCCACATTACTCACATACGCTTTACGATATTGCTGACATGTTTTACATATTGCCATACGTCACACACATACATGTCACATACGCTTTTTCACATACATTACATATTACGTTTCTTCACATTAACATATTATTATTGGTTGCCATACATAACATATACGTTCATACGATATTATTGCTTATTGTTACTACATTGCCACATATTGCTCATATTGCCATCGTCATACACACATTGCCACATACACATACATACATCAAAAACATTAACACATATACATATTAATAACACATATTTCATTGCTGACATATTAACATGTCATTATTGTTTACATATTGCCGATGTCCCATACACATATTACCACATTGTCATACATACGTTTATTATTGTTTACATTAAGCTTACATATTGTCGACATGTTACGCTTACCACATTATCGACATACGTTTCATATTGCTTTACCATATTACGCCATATTGCCACATACGCTAAATACATATTGCCATATTACAACACATTGCACATATATATACATATTAATGCTCACATACTACATATTATGTCGTCGTCGTCGTCGACATGTCGTCGTCGTTACATTGTCACATGCGTCACATCATGTCGTCGTCGTCGTTACGTCGTCGATACACTATACATATGTTACATCGCAAACATATACCATACATATTAATCAAACATTGTCATTGCCATATATATATATATTATCATTGTCATTACATGTCACACATTACGTCATCGTCATTAAGGTCATTCATTACGTCACCACACGTCATTACATATTATTGCCATATTACATATTACGTCATTGTCGTCGTCGTCATTGTCACCGTCACGTCACATCGTCGCGGCGCCGCTCATACATATTACTCATATTGTTACATATGTCATATACACATACATCAAAAATATACATCGCACATATATTGTTATACATCGTACATATCATTGTTATACATATATATATATACATATATATTATATATCAAAAAGCATATTATTATACATCAAAATATATATATATTGTTGTTGTTGAAATATATATATTATATATATACATACATATACATATT
>NC_056430.1:51782151-51789651 GCF_018296145.1 Oncorhynchus tshawytscha
GTATTTATATATTATATATATATTTATATATTTTTATATATATATTTACATATATATATTTATATATACGTCATTTATATATTATATATTTACGTCATATATATATATTATATATATATATATTATATATTATATATATATATATATATATATTGCTCATTTATTGTCATATTGTCATTATTATTGTTCACATATTAAGCTTAGCGATTACGTCATAAGTCATCATGTCACGTCATTATCACAGCCATTACGTCGATAATAAGCAACATATTATTGCTTCATATATTGTCCACTATTATTGTACGACATACACAACACATATTGTCGATTATTGTCGACATTATTATTACACACCAACATCACTGTTACATTATGATTACGTCATTACGTCATCATTGTCATTAATATTACGTCATTACATTACGTCATTGTCATCACACACATATTATTGCCATTACATATTGTCATTACATATTATTGTCATTATTGCTTATTGTCACATTATTATTATTATTACGTCATTACATATATTACGTCATACTACGTTACGTCGTCATTGTCACATATACGTCATTGGCGTCATACGCATATTATTAATGTCACATTGCCATTGCCGACATTGCCATACGCTCATATTAACGTCATTGCCACACAACATATATTAACATTTATTAAGCACATATTATGCCTGATAACATACGCTTTGATGTTACCATATTATTGCCATATTATTATTGAACTATTATTATTATCATATATTATTATTATTATTAAGTTCACATATACATATATACATATGTCATATTGTCATTATTATTATTAACGACATACATTACATACGTCACATATTATTATTGCCATACTGTCATTATTATTATTGATGATATTGCTCATATGATATTATTATTGTCACATATTGTCACTCATTGCTCAATACTATTACATATATATATTATTAACATTATTATTATTACGTTTCATACACATACATATTAAGTCATCATTACGTCATCATTGTCACACTGTCACATTATTGTCACACCATTACATCATATTATTATTACGTTACACATATATATTATTATTATTGTCGACATATTATTATTATTACGACATATTATTGCCATGATACGTCATACGTCATTCGTCAGCACATTATCACTACCACGTCATTTTCACACGTAAGGTTTATTACATTGTCATTATTATTCCAAACATACGTCATACCACGTCATCGTCATTACCGTTGACATATTACGTCGTCAACACATATTGCCATACATATTACTACATATCATATATACATATTACGTTATTAACAAACATGTCGTTATTGCCATATTGCGCCATTACACGCTCACGTCATTTCGACGTTATTGCCACATACGTCATATTGCCACATATTGCCACATACATATTAACAAAAACATGTCAGTTATTGCTCATATTAACAAATATTATTGACTCGTTATTGCTCTTCTGTTGCTTTCGATATTACATTAACATATTGCTTTATTATTAATAACATTATTATTATTACGTCGTTCATGTCAATACACACATACATATTATTGCACATATTATTATTATTATTATTATATATAATACTTACATATTATTACATAAAATATTATTATTATATATACATATATACTATTATTAAATATTAAAGATTATTAGAGAAATTATTATTATTATTATTATTATTGTTATTATTATTATTATTAGAGAGAGAGAAATTAAATTATTAAAAAGAGAAAGAGAGAGAGAGAAAGAGAGAGAGAGAAAGAGAAAGAGAGAAAGAGAAAGAGAGAGAGAGAAAGAGAGAGAGAGAAAGAGAGAGAGAGAAAGAGAGAGAGAAAAAGAGAAAGAGAAAGACGGTCATATATATATGTTATATATTGTCACTGTTACTATTGTTACATATTGTCGTCATTGTCATTGTCATATTAATACATACATACATTACACATTATTGTCATTGTCACACGTCACACATATTGTCATTGTCATTATTGTCATTACGTTTATGTATATATATCACACACATTACCACATATCATATCACACACACACAACATGACACATTAAGTCACATCACATACTATTGTCATTATTATTATCATTATTATTATTACGCTTTTCACATATTATTATTATTACGTCGACATACTACATATTAATCGTTATTGTCATCATTATTGTCAGTCGCTACATACATACATACGTCATTACATATTATTGTCATTCATTATTGCTCGTTACGTCATTACATACGTCACATTGCCACATATTATTGCTCGACATTACTCACATGTCGCTTTATTGCCATATTGTCGTCAGGTTACATACGTTTGTTACGTCGTTGACATGACATACATCACATAAGCCGTTATTACATATAAAACATATTTTAACAAAACATATTTGTTATATATCAAAATATATTATTGATAATATATACATATTAAAATATACATCAAAATATTGTTGTTACGTTACCATACATAGCCATATGAAAATACATGCACATATTGCGCAACATATTGAACATACGCCATATTGCTCATTGCCACATATTGCTTTATTGCTTAAACATGCTTTTACATACGTTTCATTAAGCACATATTGCACATAAGTTACATTACGCTTACTGATGTCATCATTGCTTCATACATATCACTCACCAAAACATTGTCATTATTACATATTATTAACATTGTCATTATTAATAACACACATTACGTCATTGCCGATATTATTACGCTTTTTCGTCATACGTCACGTCACGTCACGTCACGTCATTGCCGCCATTATTGCCATATTGCTCACACACGTTTATGTCATACTGGGCGCTTTCGTCGTCACATTACATTATTGTCGACATATGCATCACATGTCACATAATACATGTCATTGCTCGTTTCGATGTCACGTCACACATAAACACACGCCACATACATACATATTGCGCCATATTGCCACATACTCACGCTCACAATACCGCTCACCGCTCGTCTGCTCATTGCCGTCGCTCATTGCTTGCCATATTAAGCTGTCGTTTTTTTCATATATATGTTCATACATATACATCAAAAACATATTAACAAAACATATTAATAAAACATATACATACATAAGCTGAGAACCCATAAACAAATATATGTTATATACATATTACATATTACGTTGCCATATATATATACATACATACATATTACTTGCCACAGCCATATATATACATATCGATGCTCATTGCTCATATTGCCACATTATTGCGCCGTTGCCGACATACGTCGATATTACTCATTGTCAATACTCCTCATTAAACATTAATGCTTCTTCATTACTCACATTGTCAACACATTGTTACCATACGCACATATTAATAATATTTACATTATTGCCATTATTATTATTGTCACATTATTAATACATTATTGGTTATTATTATTAACATTATTGCCATTATTGCCTCGATATTACTCATTACATTGTCATTGCACATTAAGCTCATTGCTCGATATTAAGCAAACATAACATTATTGTTCATATTATTATTACATACTCATTGCTCATACGTCGATACATATATGCTACCATTATTACACATTATTATTATTGTCACATATTATTATTGTCGACGTCGTCATTACGTCGTCATTATTGCCGACATATCACATATTGTCACTTCATTATTGTCATCGTCGTCGTCATTGATGACATACGTCGACATACATTATTGTCATTATTATTACACGTACACATTATCACATATTATGACATTACACACATGTCATATTATTACGTCATCCACATTATTAAGCCATATTACATGCATACATGTCACACACATGTCACACGCTTACATACATACGTCACATTACTGCTTCAGCAAGCACATATTGCCACAAATATATATGCATATATATTACACATACATATACATATATGCCACCATACTTGTCACATTGCCACTATTATTGCTCGACATTGTTTGCATGATATTACGACACATTATTGTTTGCCATTATTGTCATATACATCACACATTGTCGATATTACCATTGTCTAATACGTCATCATTGTCATCATTGTCCCGACATATTACTGACAAAATCACATTAATCATTACATACATACATTGTCACACTGCATACGATATTACGTCACATCATACACATCACGTCAGTCATCATCGTACGTCGTCACCATTCGTCACACATTATATGTCATCGTCATTATTGTCATATTATTATACATATGACATTATTACTCACATATTATTACCCATACATATATACAGACTACACATATTATTATTACACATGTTATACACATATACATTATATACACATACATATTATACATTATTATTATGACATATATATACATATTATTTCATTATTATTACTATTGTCACGTATCATATTTGTACTACTAATGCACTGACATTACATTTCATTACGTCACATCACATATATACTTTTGACATATATATACTATATATACATATATGTTACATATATATATATTATATATATATATATATATATATATATATATATATATATATATATATATATATATATATATATATATATATATATATATATATATATATATATATATATATATATATATATATATATATATATATATATATATATATATATATACATATATATATATATATATATATATATATATATATATATATATATATATATATATATATATATATATATATATATATATATATATATATATATATATATATATATATATTATATATATATATATATATATATATATATATATATATATATATATATATATATATGTATATATATATATATATATATATATATATATATATATATATATATATATGTATATATATATATATATATATATATATACATATATATATATATATATATATATATATATATATATATATATATACATATATATATATATATATAAATATATATATATATATATATATATATATATATATATATATATATATATATATATATATATATATATATATATATATATATATATATATATATATATATATATATATATATATATATATATATATATATATATATATATATATATATATATATATATATATATATATATATATATATATATATATATATATATATATATATATATATATATATATATATATATATATATATATATACATATATATATATATATATATATATATATATATATATATACATATATATATATATATATATATATATATATATATATATATATATATATATATATATATATACATATATATATATATATATATATATATATATATATATATATATATATATATATATATATATATATATATATATATATTATATATATATATATATATATATATATATATATATATATATATATATATATATATATATATATATATATATATATATATATATATATATATATATATATATATATATATATATATATATAT
The DNA here is from genome assembly GCF_018296145.1 of Oncorhynchus tshawytscha. Classification (NCBI taxonomy): domain Eukaryota; kingdom Metazoa; phylum Chordata; class Actinopteri; order Salmoniformes; family Salmonidae; genus Oncorhynchus; species Oncorhynchus tshawytscha. The sequence continues at coordinate 51,787,676 of NC_056430.1, forward strand.
ATATATATATATATATATATATATATATATATATATATATATATATATATATATATATATATATATATATATATATATATATATATATATATATATATATACATATATATATATATATATATATATATATATATATATATATATATATATATATATATATATATTATATATATATATATATATATATATATATATATATATATATATAAATATATATATATATATATATATATATATATATATATATATATATATATATATATATATATATATATATATATATATATATACATATATATATATATATATATTACATATATATATATATATATATATATATATATATATATATATATATATATATATATATATATATATATATACATATATATATATATATATATATATATATATATATATATACATATATATATATATATATATATATATATATATATATATATATATATATATATATATATATATATATATATATATATATATATATATATATATATATATATATATATATATATATTATATATATATATACATATACATACATATACATATATACACATATTACATATATATTATATACATATATATATTATATTATATATATATTATACATTATATATATATACATATATATATATATATATATATATACACACATATACATATATACATATACATATATATACATATATATATATACATATATTATATTATTATATATATATATATATACATACATATAGACAGAGATACATATATATATATATACAGAGAGAGGCATACAGAGAGACAGATATATACACATAGGAGAGGAGAGACAGAGAGAGAGAGACAGAGAAGATTATACAGAGAGACATATAGGCAGAGAGACAGAGATACATAGAGAGGAGAGAACAGAGCATTTGAGAGCACAGAGAGAGACAGAGAGAGGCATAATAGAGAGACAGACAGAGAGACAGAGAGGGGCAAGCAGGAGAGTGGTGCCAGAGAGAGCAGAGAGACAGAGACGAGAGCACAGGAGAGAGAGACAGAGAGACAGAGAGAGGCATACAGGAGAGAGAGACAGGAGAGGAGAGACAGAGAGGCATACAGAGAGACAGAGAGAGGCATACAGAGAGAGAGACAGGACAGAGACAGAGAGAGATATATATATATATATATAGCTATACGTTATTGCTATTTATACGGCATTAAGTACGTATATATATATATATATATATATATATGAGAGAGATACAGAGGTGAGAGGAGAGAGAGAGAGACAGACAGACAGACAGAGAGAGAGACAGACACAGAGAGACGAGAGAGACAGAGACATATTGTATATTATATATACGTGCTATATATGTTGTGCCATATAGCATATATTGCATGTATATATTTATGTTGTTTATATATATATATTGTTTTATATATATATATATATATATATATATATATATATATACGTATATACGTATACAGTTATATATATATATATATATATATATAATACACATAGAGTATATCTTATATATATTATATATTACATTACATATTACATTATATTACATATATAGTACAGTTATATAGCATATCAGAGAGTACAGGCACAGCTGAGAGAGACAGAGCCGAGAGAGAGAGAGAGAGAGAGAGAGAGAGAGATACATATTATACATATATTATATATTACATCATATATTAATACATATAAACCGTCATATATATATATCATATATATATATATACGTATATATATATATCACATATATATATATATATATACGCAGCATATATATATATATATATTTACATATATTATCACATATATATATATATATATACATCACATATTTGCATATATAACCGTCACATATATATATCGTGAGAGACAGAGAGAGAATTACAGAGAGAGAGAGATACAGAGAGAGAGAGAGAGAGAGAGACAGAGAGAGATATAGAGAGAGAGAGAGAGA
>NC_056430.1:52512526-52515026 GCF_018296145.1 Oncorhynchus tshawytscha
GATCATTGCTATTCTAACTTCCGCGATGCATATAAGGCCCTCCCTCGCACTCCTTTCAGAAAAGCTGACCACGACTCCATTTTGTTGCTCCCTGCCTACAGACAGAAGCTAAAACAAGAAGCTCCCATGCTGAGGTCTGTTCAACGCTGGTCCGAACAATCTGATTCCACGCTCTAAGACTGCTTCCATCACGTGGACTGGGATATGTTCTGTATTGCGTCAGACAACATTGACGAATATGCTGATTCGGTGAGCGAGTTCATTAGAACGTGCGTTGAAGATGTCGTTCCCATAGCAACGATTTAAAACGTTCCCAAACCAGAAACCGTGGATTACTGGCAGCATTCGCGTGAAACTGAAAGCGCGAACCACTGCTTTTAATCAGGGCAAGGTGACCGGAAACATGACCGAATACAAACAGTGTAGCTATTCCCTCCGCAAGGCAATCAAACAAGCTAAGCGTCAGTATAGAGACAAAGTAGAATCGCAATTCAACGGCTCAGAAACAAGAGGTATGTGGCAGGGTCCACAGTCAATCACGGATTACAAAAAGAAAACCAGCCCAGTCACGGACCAAGATGCCTTGCTCCCAGGCAGACTAAATAACTTTTTTGCCCGCTTTGAGGACAATACAGTGCCACTGACACGGCCCACAACCAAAACATGCGGACTCTCCTTCACTGCAGCCGAGGTGAGTAAAACAGTTAAACGTGTTAACCCTCGCGAGGCTGCAGGCCCAGACGGCATCCCCAGCCGCGCCCTCAGAACATGCGCAGACCAGCTGGCTGGTGTGTGTTTACGGACATTCAATCGATCCCTATCCCAGTCTGCTGTTCCCACATGCTTCAAGAGGGCCACCATTGTTCCTGTTCCCAAGAAAGCTAAGGTAACTGAGCTAAACGACTACCGCCCCGTAGCACTCACTTCCGTCATCATGAAGTGCTTTGAGAGACTAGTCAAGGACCATATCACCTCCACCCTACCTGACACCCTAGACCCACTCCAATTTGCTTACCGCCCAAATAGGTCCACAGACGATGCAATCTCAACCACACTGCACACTGCCCTAACCCATCTGGACAAGAGGAATACCTATGTGAGAATGCTGTTCATCGACTACAGCTCAGCATTTAACACCATAGTACCCTCCAAACTCGTCATCAAGCTCGAGACCCTGGGTCCCGACCCCGCCCTGTGCAACTGGGTACTGGACTTCCTGACGGGCCGCCCCCAGGTGGTGAGGGTAGGTAACAACATCTCCACCCCGCTGATCCTCAACACTGGGGCCCCACAAGGGTGCGTTCTGAGCCCTCTCCTGTACTCCCTGTTCACCCAGGACTGCGTGGCCACGCACGCCTCCAACTCAATCATCAAGTTTGCGGACGACACAACAGTGGTAGGCTTGATTACCAACAACGACGAGACGGCCTACAGGGAGGAGGTGAGGGCCCTCGGAGTGTGGTGTCAGGAAAATAACCTCACACTCAACGTCAACAAAACTAAGGAGATGATTGTGGACTTCAGGAAACAGCAGAGGGAACTCCCCCCTATCCACATCGATGGAACAGTAGTGGAGAGGGTAGTAAGTTTTTAAGTTCCTCGGCGTACACATCACAGACAAACAAACTTGGTCCACCCACACAGACAGCATTGTGAAGAAGGCGCAGCAGCTCCTCTTCAACCTTAGGAGGCTGAAGAAATTTGTCTTGTCACCAAAAGCACTCACAAACTTCTACAGATGCACAATCGAGAGCATCCTGTCGGGCTGTATCCCCACCTGGTACGGCAACTGCTCCACCCACAACCGTAAGGCTCTCCAGAGGGTAGTGAGGCCTGCACAACGCAACACCGGGGGCAAACTACCTGCCCTCCAGGACACCTACACCACCCGATGTTACAGGAAGGCCATAAAGATCATCAAGGACAACAACCACCCGAGCCACTGCCTGTTCACCCCGCTATCATCCAGAAGGCGAGGTCAGTACAGGTGCATCAGAGCTGGGACCGAGAGACTGAAAAACAGCTTCTATCTCAAGGCCATCAGACTGTTAAACAGACACCACTAACATTGAGTGGCTGTTGCCAACACACTGACTCAACTCCAGCCACTTTAATAATGGGAATTGATGGGAATTGATGTCAAATATATCACTAGCCACTTTAAACAATGCTACTTAATATAATGTTTACATACCCTACATTATTTATCTCATATGTATACGTATATACTGTACTCTATATCATCTATTGCATCTTTATGTAATACATGTATCACTAGCCACTTTAAACTATGCCACTTTGTTTACATTCTCATATGTATATACTGTACTCAATACCATCTACTGCATCTTGCCTATGCCGCTCTGTACCATCACTCATTCATATATATTTATGTACATATTCTTTATCCCTTTACACTTGTGTGTATAAGGTAGTAGTTTTGGAATTGTTAGCTTAGATTACTCGTTGGTTATTACTGCATTGTCGGAACTAAGCACAA